>NC_043960.1:42404073-42436573 GCF_902148855.1 Sphaeramia orbicularis
GACATAGCATGAGTTATTTTAGGTTGTGAGTGGTGAGTTCCAGAAAATTCAGTCACTCACTTGCACCAGCTTAACTACCTGAATCTGGTTTTGCACCAAGGAGGACTGAATGTCAAAAATGACCGAGAGTATGATTTACTCCACGTCTGGCTCGTTCTGAGTTTGATCGAAAGTGGGAGGAGAGACAAAGCAGCGAGAAGAGAGAGAAGATGGATGAACAGAAGACGTGTGGTGTGTTTCAGATCAGTGGAGGAGGAGGGGTGAGATGGGATGATGAGGAGCAGGGTGAGATGTAGAGATGGTGCAGCAAAGGGAGGGGAAATCCCTCAGGGAGGTTCATCTGTCCACATATGTAATGAAAAGATAGTCATCCATGTACCCGCCTAATGTAGTGTATTGATGAACAGCTAACAGCTTCCCTCTCTCTTTCTCTCGAATCATTTGTGCAGTGAGGTTACAGGCTTTGTTCGGGTCTCCCCGCCTGGAGGCAAAACCAGGGCCTTTAAGCTTTGCGGCTTGTGGACCACCCTACCCGACACTGGTATGCACTCTATCCCCCTCTATCCCTGCTCTATAGCAGAGGTCAGAGGTCTGGAGCTGGCAGGTGATTGGATGTTGTTGTGGTAAGGGAATACTGGCGCACTAAGTGCTGCAAAAACACCAACTGTCTCTGATATTACTGCCCATGGGCCTTTTGCATTTGTGTGTGTGTGTGTGTCTATGTAGAGGTCAAAAAGGGACAAGGACCAGATTTTTGCCTTGAACTAGACCTTCTGAACACACGACACACCTGGAAATTAACACAATCCATGTGTCTGTTCATAAGACTGTGAAAAAGGAAAAAAAAAAAACAAAAGAAAAAAACAATGCAAGGTCTGTCTTTTTAACCCATAAAGACCCAGTGCTACTTCTATGGCAGTTCCCAAATAATTTTTTATCACCATTTCTTATAATATTATCATCTATATTGTGTGTCTTTTTTTTCAGTGAAAATCTGGTATTTTTCTGTATTTAATTTTCTGATCATGTAGATGTTCATAAAAGATCACATTAAAGTTGAGGGTTATTATATTGGGGAAAACTGAAGAAAAAGTGACTTTTTCAGCAAAGATATCATTAACCAAACATAAAACCCATTGTCATTGACCCAACTCCATGGGTTTTACTGGTGAATCAATGTTGTAGAAGATGACGGTGTTTCCATGTTCACTACGGAGCCTCTGAACGTCCAAATGGGTCATGTCTGATGACCACAAAAAGATGACAGACTGTATTTTACACTAATTATTACATGGATCGATGGGATTAGTGGATCAACAGGCATGAAACATTTTACATCAGTAGGCGGTTTTGGTCGACTGTAGATGTTTGGGTCTTTATGGGTTAAAACATGTCCACACTACAGAATGTCTGCTGGTCCAGTAAGTCACAGCCTTCCACAGACAGACAGTTCCAGTTGGAACGACACATGCAGACACACATAACACACATATTCAGGCAGTCTAGAAGCTGCAGAAGTTAAGTCAAGGGAATGCAGACAGACGTTCCAGAAATGTGTTTGATGACCCGACTGGCCGCATGAACTAAAAAAGCTACAAGAAGATTGTGTTAGAAAGACAGTAAGAGGAGACATGAGGGAAGAATGAGTATTCATCCAAGTAAGAGAACATCAGTGTAGAGTTAGGTAGTGATATATGTATAATTTACTGGGCCGTTGCTAAGGTTTTAAGGTTTTAAAAATGCATAAAAATTAGCCCGATAAATGAATCCAAAGACTAAAAGTTTGGGAATTCGGGCAAAAAAAATGTTAAAATGTAATATGATTGATATTTCAGTAATGAGTAGTGCAGCAGGTGAGTTTCAAAATGTACCAAATTACAATTGGGTCTTACCATGAAACTGGTTTATTTTGGTATCTGGCATTTTGCCAGCTTTTTAGACCCAATAATAAAAGAGAAAGTTAGACATATTTCCCCCCAGGATGTACGTAATGATGACCTCAGATAAATGCAAAAAAATTATACTCTTGCTGTGAGCCATCCCAAAATTTATGAATTTTTAACAAAGCAATGGCTACTGCCACAGTACTGTGGGTTTGTCTATTGCCAGAGCCAATCAAATGTTAGCATTTGTGCTAGAGCCAATCAGGGATACTGTTACATGAACACATGCTCCTCTTGTTGCCACAGTACTGTGGTGATATATGGTGTATACTTCAGTGCATTCTTTTGTGCATTTTGCTACCACAGTACTGTGGTAATTGATGGAAGAAACAACAAATTAAAAAAAATGACAATTTTGCCAAAACTCTTGTTTTTTGATGAAAAGTTTTTGTGCTGGCAAGAGATGGTTTTTCGGGTGTGGCGCAATTGGTATATCACAAAAAACTGCAATGGAAAGACCTTTTTCCGCAACTAGAGTCATGTGACTTAAAAAAAAACAGATGTTGATGGATGTTAAGAAGAGTTTTAAAAGAAACACAGCGTGGTATGTGTGGACACACCAGGAAACTGAATCATTTTTTAAATTTAGTACGGGATAGAGGGGTAATATATAATAATAATGAATATATCTGTAATCAACACAATATTTACGTTCTTCACCATGTTTATGGAATGTCTTATCATGTCATCTCACGATAATAAATCAACAAATCATTGCATTTGTCATTTAATGGAAAAACCGACATTACGCACTTCTGTTTTTTTGACATTTAGTAAATATCAGTAAAGTTTTACACAGATGTCCAGTGGAAAAGCGACTATTACCATCACTTTCTATTTTTTTTTTTTTTCTTTTGTCATTTAAACCTAAACCTAAGTCTGTACACACTGACTACTGTCATGGAATAGAACAGCAGCCTTACTTCTAATGAAGCTTGACTAATAAGTGAAAGCGAAATAATGAGTAATATAACTACACTTGATCATGATTAGTAAAACTGTATAACGGGGTTTTCAATTAGTAACATCCAACAAGTAATTAATCACGTTCCCAGTAACTGAATGACAGACTGAACTGATGTGGGGCCACGACTTTGACAAATGAACACACTGATCTCTTTCTTTGGTGTCATGTGACTCTATTTGCAGGTGAGATGAGTAAAGCACAGAAAAGTACAATTTCGATCATTATGGCCCAGATGTAAACACAACACATGAACTAAAAGAGGCTGATGAAAGAGTCTGTACTATAAAATGATTATCCTCTGGGACTGACATGACACTTCTTGTGCATGTTTTTTTTTTCATCTGTATCTCAGACCTGTGTGTACAGATGAATGAGACACACCAACACAAACTTACACAGACACACTTTGTTTTCAGCTGAAGGTTGAGGACTGAACGGATTCACTAGTAATTATAGGCCTATTCTCATCACTCTTCATCTGAAGGCTAAAGTGCTCTCTTGGCGCTCCCTCCTCCTCTTTAGTTTGATTGAAAAGACTCAGTTAGACACAGTTTCCAACACGGACACTCAAGCACAGATATGAACATGCATGTGCAGAAAACACACAAACACACACCACAGCTGTTGTATAATATTTTTTTATGAGTACACAATGCTCTCTTGGCAAGGCCTCGGCTCTCCAAAGTTCAAGCACCCCGTAGTTGATGTCCTGGTATAATGCCAGGCTGACTCACCGCTCTCTCTCTCTCTCTCTCTCTCTCTCTCTCTCTCTCTCTCTCTCTCTCTCTCTCTCACAAATACACACCCTTACACACCCGTACACATCCCCAAAGCTTTGATTGTTCAGTGCCCTTGCCAAATGTTTCACTGCAATGGGGAACTGACTGCAGCCATTTCTCATGTAAGCTCACTCTTTTTTTTCTCACCTCTTCTCCACTTCTCTACCTCAATTCTCCCTCCGCTGTGTGCAATAAATAATCTCAAAGTGAAGCCCAGTAATTAGCTGGCATAGGTGTGAGAGGGCTATCGAGATGAGAAAATGCCCACAGGCATTAGATGATATAGGACGGAGTGGAGAGTAAAAGGGTACGGCGAGGAGAGTAAAAGATTAAAAGGTGAAGGAGTCGTGCAGACACGCCAGCCGCCAGAGCAGCCAAACAAACCCACTGACCCTTCTCCTCTCCTCACTGGAGCTCTCTCCCTCTCAGATGTTCTCCTCTTTTGGCACGAACTAGACATCTTCATCCCGGCCCAGCCCTGCCCCATCCTTTCTGTGCCTCACATAGTGTACTGAGCGTTGGTCTGGTTCCACAGAGCTCCACTCAACAGCTAACCCAACCCAACGCCGCTGCAGGAGGCAAAATATGGAACCTCCGCTGCTCATATGAAGCACTGGAAAACTTTTATAGCTCCATAATATTTAAACCTCTCCCCTTTCTGCTGCGTTTTTGCTCTTTTTCTCATCTCTCATGGAGCAGTTACATTCTTTCTGCATGTGCCCCAGATGTTAAGACTTTATTGCAGCGCTGCCATTACTGTCTTATTCTTTTTTTCTCATTTATCTTTCCCCCTTCTTTGCCTTTGTTTTCTCCATCTTCACCCCTCACACCCACTCCACGCCGACCTCCACTGTGTGTTGCCTCTCTGCCTCGCTGGCTTGCTGTAACAGAATCAGGGGCTTACAGAGAAGTCAGCACTGAGATCCTCCACAATGTAAAGCAGATGTGTGACACACACATACACTCCAACACACACAGACACACACACGTGGAGGAGCAGCCTGGAGCATTTTAGGCCAGAGGGTGGAGAGAGAAGTAAGCAGAAACAGCTCTGTTGCTAGGACACTGCCAAAATAAAACAGAGTGAGAGCTGTAGACTCGAGCTGAAACAGGCGGTTTGTCTCACACACAAACTACTAACTGTCAAGATTGGAAAACAATATTTTCAGAGTGTCCTGGGAAAATCAACGGTTTGAACTTGTGGACTTTATAAAGTGCGTTTTGTTAGATCTTTTGCCCTCTTGTTGTTTATTCAACATGTTAAAAATCGAGTAAAAAGTTTCATGTAGTTGACGTGGTTTATCTGTAGCTGGTTGTATTCTAGTGCATGGGAACTGGGTGAGTGTGTGCACTTAAACATGTGTGTAGGGTTGAGAAGTTCAGGCTTGCTGGTACATGCAAGTGTAAGAGTTGTATTCAGCAGAGGAAATCTCTTACTGATTGAACTGTTTTCCAGGGTGTCTATCATAGGAAAAGGTCTGCTGTCTCACTGACAGAAAAAGACAGAGCTGCAATGGCGCGCGCGTGTGTGTGTGTGTGTGTGTGTGTGTGTGTGATGGAGAGGAAGGGAAAGAGAAGGGTGCTTGATGTCTGTCATTGTTTGACAGCTTGTCCATCCATTTTACTCTCTTGGCTTCCACTCTATTTGTCTGTCTGTCTCTTTGGCGTCTTGGCCTTTTTGGTTTTTGTCAGGAAACTTTCATAGTTGTAATGCAGTATTCCCTTGAGATTTCTGTGATCTAAATGTTCTCAGGCTACAGGTTTGCTGCAATGTGTTTTTTTCTTTTAAACAGGTGTCGTCCTCTTGGAAATCTGCTGATGGCTATAAGCACTACGATAACAGCACAATAACAGTGTGCCCAAACGTCACTGAGGACATTTACTGATATAAGGCATTATCTAACTGTCCCTCTAAACACCCTCTAAAACCCAACCTGAAACCTCTAACTTGCCTTTGAAGGACTATCTGACCTACCTAAAATGGCCTCACTTTGTAGGTCAGGTCCTCACTTTGGTAGTTAAAAACTAAAACTGGTTCTCACAAGGGCTGTTGTACAAGAGCACACACACACACACACACACACACACACACACACACACACACACACACACACACACACACATGCACACACAGACAAAGCCAGGGGGGATTCCTGGGCCTAATGTTTAACAGGGACTAGTTGGACTGCACCATCAATTTTAGCTCTTTCTGCAGACACTGTGGTTTACTCTAGATAGCCGGGCCAAGCCTTAGAGATAAGGCGACTCTCAGCCTGCCTGTGAGAAAGATGAAAGCATTCTGTTTAAGGCTGACTTCTCTTTCAGCCCTGATCCTCCCCCACTACTCTGTCTTACAACCAGCATACAATGTGTGAATGTATTTGTGAGATTTGTGATTTTCAAAGCGGTTACTTGTTACAGAAATCACCTTCAGTGTTAGATGCGCTTATGGGGTTTGCACCCTTCACACTGGACGTGTGCTCTCATGCGGTGACAGAAGTACTTGTGTTAACACTCATCATGTGTGTCAAATGCACCCAAATGTCTGTAGGCATATTAGCACTCATTGAAGAATTTTTCCAAATTTGTGTAATTTTGGAGCATAAATACATAAACCATCTCACATGATGAAAACTTGTGTATTTAGCTGCTTGAACTGAAATATTGTTAGCCTTGCTCGGTGACAGGTTGAGGTTGTACAGCTGGACATCATCATGTTTTCCATATTTGCTCACATACTGCGCACAGCTTCACCAATGACTTATGGAGGTCAAGTAAAGGAATTTGCAATCCTTACAGTGATCCTGCTCCTTGAAAACACATGTAAACGATGTAAAAGAAAAGAGCAAACAGAAATTTTGGATTCAATAGATGAGTTATTGAATCTTTTTATTGACCTCCAACTCAGGCCTTGCACATATTTATAGCTGAAGAGAAACTACAGGTATGTGTCAGTGCAATGCAGTAGTTGATCAGTAACTTACCGTGCTAACCAAAACACATGCCCACAATAAGTACAAGTAAATGTGCACATTCACACAGACACAGACACACACACACACACACACACACACACTCATACACACACATGCACATATCGATGTCCATGCTCAAACAAACCTACCATGGTGAGTGCTGTAAGTAACTGTAGATTACAGAGCTGTCAAACCTGCTGCTGGAAGGAGGCAATTAGATCAGGGGATGTTTTGCTAATGGGCTGCCTGACCCTGGACACACACACACACACACACACACACACACACACACACAAACACAAACTGAAATTCTCCATTACCCTCCTGAACCGTGCCTCAGACAAAAGCAGCCTGACCTCTCAAAGTGAGGCTGCCTGTAGGCTTGGAGGCCTTCGTCTAACACAGACACACACTCTCACACCAGGAGTGCAGGATATGCAGGGGCATGCACCGCACTAAGCCCTGACACACAGGTATGAAAAAGATTCCACTGGAAAACCACTGGAATACTGCACAGTTTCCCAGGATCTCCTAACTATTAATAAACACTGTGTGTGCTGTGTGCCCTTGTGCAGTTCCATGTGCGTCTGAAAGGGTATATGTGTGTTTGTGAACAAGTGGGTGTGTGCCCGTGTGCACGTATTACACAGACAGAGGATTCATTGTGATACGGTTGTGTCCCTCAAGGCACTGGAATCTGGCACATTGTCTTTGTCGGAAACTCAAACCATTTACAACTCACGACTTGTTTTGATCCTTTCAGAAAATTCCATTTCCTGTGGTCTTTTGGGGGAGTGACTGTAGACAAGCCTCTGGAAGGAAAAGCCTCATTATGGCTTTAGTGTGAGCTGGAAGCTGGACTTGAAGGTCAGTGCCAGCTTCACCGCTGTAGTTTCCCTGTGTGAGACAGACCTGTGGGTGAAAGGTGAGCATTAGATAAGAGGTAAATGCAGCAGAGTCAAACACAAGCCGTTACAGAAAAGCGCTTCTTCGTCATCTGCGGTTACACAGTTGGGCCTATTGGGTAATTTGGTTATTAATGATGATACACTGATTTAGATGCACTTCTCTGGTACATTAACCTGGGATTGCCACATGTGTCTGCCTGAGGACTAAGGTTTCATATTTTCTGATATCTGTCTGGTCCCCAGTTTCCAAATACAATCATTTAAGTCATTATCAAAGACCAAGTTTAGGTACACAGGTGGGTTGTGGATTTTACATGGGTTGAAATCTGAATTCCAAAAGTTTTTTTTGTGCTTTATCTTCTGCCTTTTGTTTTAACTGATGATTATCCTGTTAAATATTAATATTGTTTAATATTAGTAATATTATAAGTATTAAAAAATTGTGCTTGTTTTTGTGCATCTCTCTTTGAAATTGTTGTTTTTTTTATTTCATGAATTACAAATAAGATGTGATTTAGAGCACCACTGAGTCACTTTTATAAACAGCTATGATGACCAATTGTACTCTACTCCTGACTAACTGGACCATCCATCACATATTTCACTGCTCTATAAAATCTGCTAATTTTGTTCAGGAGAATTTTGGTCTGTGCCCACTGATGACGAAAACAGAGATTGCAGACTATGACAGGTGGGTAGCACTTGCTTTTTATTCTTTTTTTTTGTTTTATAGCTTCCATGTGCTGTCCTTGTGCTGCGTTTCCAACTTCTAACCTTGCCGTCATGGTCAGCCCAACTACAGTTTCCACAATTATCCAGATCTGCAGTGCTGGCTCATAAACATTTCTCCTCACATCACCAAGAGATGAGATTTAATGATCACTCTGTGTGTACGCATGTCTACACACAGATTACTTTGTCTCTATATAATTATTGTAGGCAGCTTTATGCTTTCATTCCAGTACACCTCAGAGGCAAATATTGTGCATTTTAATGTACAATGTTTTTCTAGCATGCTTGCACATCCACACTCCGGCACGTGTCTGTTTGTAGGTTTGTATGTGTAAATGTGTATTTTTGTATGTGATGTAATGTCCAAAAAAGCCACTCTGCTCACTGCCAGAGCTCCACTGCTCCCAAAATACAACCAAAATGACCTCAACTCATGCAAATTTCATGGACAGTGTGAATCAAGGAACTGGAACATAGTAAGGAAAAGACAAAGTGTGAGAGACTGAGGGAGTGCAGGCAGGGAAAAAAATATGTATGTGGACAAAAGTCTGTGGACACCCGCCCTTTTTCCACGTTTTTCTTTCTGCTTCATTTTATGGTTTTGAAGTGTGAAAAGCTTCATTGCACAGTGCAATTGTAGACAATAACTTGCTTCAAACTTTGTGGCAACAACTGTGGCAGGTCATTTCCTCTTTCAACTTGACAATGCCCCTGCCCAAAAAAGTCCATGAAGTTGAAACAAAAGTAAAGAGTCCTGACTATTGGTGGAAGAACAATTCAGACATTTTCTTTAGTAAAAGTACTAATATTAAACTGTTAAATACTCCTCTACATGTAAATATTATACATTCATGGACTTTATGTGAAAGTACGGGTATTATGAAGCAAATGTACATAAGGTATGACCAGTAAAGAAATAATTTTGCAATAAAATAGTCCCTGTATGTGTTTTACTGTACATATATGATGTTTATGAATTCATATTGCTGTTGCATTAAAGTGTATCTTGTTTTTAGTTTTTTAATACACCTGTACATACGTAACATTGAGCTCAATTGAACTATTTTATATAGGGTTGGTAGTTTAATCAACAGTATTTAATCATATTCTATAAGGCAACATTTTGTATCATTGCTGTCCTGTGAGTTATCAGTGCATCAATGCATTTTCTAGCTAATCCAAAGAGGATTTTGATGGATTTATTTACTTTATGAAGGAAAATGAAAGAAATGTGTGTATCCTTCACTGCATTACAAACACTCATAATAAATATACATGGAAATACATGGTTTTTACTGGACAGGATGGATGTGAAACATTGTAATCTGAATGTTAACATGCACAACATCTGCCTCTAAGATGTAGTGGAATGGAAGCTTAAAGCTGTCCACAATAGTTTTGTAAATTATGATCAGCTACCACAGAACTTCAGTAAAAACAGGTGTGGATCTACAGGGGCCAGGGGGTTCTTAAAACTGTACCTATAATGTCTGCAAGATTCTCAAAGTATTGAAACAAACAACAATCTGACAAAAAGTGATTTGAAGTGTTTTATTCTTGTACTCCACGACATCTCATCAATATCTTGTTGCTGATGAACAGTAGTAATTCTGTGTGTGATTATACAATGTATGCTATGATAAAACAACAAAAAATTATCAATTCAATGCAAAAATTACCTCCATGACACATTCACATTGGTTTGTATGGGATCAAAAACAGTAATGTCTGCAATACCATTTTGTTGCACTTTTACCATTCTTTTGTTGAAAGTTTTTTAACCCTTTCTTTAACTACTAGTTCAACTGGTTGTCTGTGGAGGAGAAGAACATCTTAAACACTACTGTTAAAGGGTGTTTTAAGATTATAGGTGTTTAGAAGAGGAATTTGGGCACAATCTAGGAGGAACAAGCCTCTGAGAAAACAAAAATAATTATCAGCCACCCGGACCACATTCTGTTGACCAGAAGAAGAATAAATTCATGAAGTATTTTAGTCGTTCTGCTATTTAACTCTTAAACACAGACTCCACCCATTTCAGATGAAATTGACTATTTTTAGAGGAGTTACTTCTTGGATTTTACTTATGGGTTTTTATTTATTGCACATTATTGGTTTTTTTTTGGGTGGGGTGGGATGGGGGGTGTTGTTGATGATTTTATGGGCTCATGTGTCTCTTAATGTTGAAAGCTGCAAATAGATTGCCCATTTGGGATAAATAAAGTTGTCTTAATTGAACTGAACTGAATGAATAGATTAAGTGTGTTTTGTGGATGTTGAATGCACTTACATATGCAAAGGAGCTTCAAAAAGTTTGAGGGAAATGGTCATTTGGAAAAAATGGTTTGAGTTCTGTTTATTTTTCAACATATGCTCTTTCTAGGTCAGTGCACTTCTACAAGCGTTGATAGCAGCCTTTAAATCCATCTGTGTGAAACTGAGGGCCATGCGATTTAAACCGTGTCAAAGCTATGTTCTTTTTCCACAAACGTTTTGAAGCCCCCTTGTAAATGGAGATTATCTTGTATGGTCCTCCCTTAACACCCAGTGGGACCTATCGCCACCCCATTTAAAATTTTCTCAATCCAATGAACACAATGAAAGCAACACAATACTACACAAGCTATGTAATACATAACATACAGGCGTCCATAAAGTCTCTTTACAATTTTTAAAATTTTTCACAAAAGCAAATATATAGACAAATCTGTGGAAATGGTTACAAAATGAAAAGTAAATACTGAAGGGTTTTTTTGCTTCATTTATTACACCTCTAAATAGGCACCATTAGTTGCACGAAGCACATCAAGACAGGACTTGATTTCTTGCCATGTCAGCCTTATCAATGATCTTCTGCTTTAGGTCGTTGATGTCCTGTTTCTTTGATCGACACGCAATATCTTTAACATAACCCCATAGACAGAAATCCAGAGGAAGGATATCTGAGTGATTGGTCATCCACTCCTCTCTTTATCCAACACTGTCCCTGTCTCTGTATGAGTCTGTATATCTGATTTTGTTTCAATAAACCAAGATACACACTGTGCCTTTCCTTGAGGAGTAGCATTTTTAGGGGTTTATTTAACAGAACCTATTTCATCAACAGGGTACCTGAAATACACAAATGCAATGTGATTAAAAACTGTGATAACCACTGAGTACATAGAACCAATGTGATTAATATGTGATTAAAGATAGTTTTTGTAATATATTCTTTAAATTCTAAAGAGACTTTGTGAACACCCTGTACAGTCTCTCTCTCTCTCTTTGTGTGCATCATCAGACCATATATATGTATGTATATATATATATATATATATATATATATATATATATGTATATATATATATATATATTTTTTTTTTTTTTTTTTTTTGAGGCAGGGATTGAAAGACAGTGTATGACCAATTAGTTTATTGAAAGTCATGAGAATTTATTTGCCACAAGAAAATGTACATAATAGAAAATGTTTTTATTCTATGTGTCCTCCTTCTTTCTCAATAACTGCCTTCACACGCTTCCTGAAACTTGCGCAAGTGTTCCTCAAATATTCAGGTGACAACTTCTCCCATTCTTCTTTAATAGTATCTTCCAGACTTTCTCGTAATAGTTTTGCTCATAGTCATTCTCTTCTTTACATTATAAACAGTCTTTATGGACACTCCAACTATTTTTGAAATCTCCTTTGGTGTGACGAGTGCATTCAGCAAATCACACACTCTTTGACGTTTGCTTTCCTGATTACTCATATGGGCAAAAGTTTCTGAAAAGGTATGGATAGTAGTGTTAGGTATAATTATCACATCAATATATGTTTGGTTTCAAAACAATTGACGTAGTGCCTGCTGAGAAAAAACAACTAAATGTTCATTGTAAATTTTGCTTCCCCACCCTGTATACATACATACATATATATATATATGTATATATGTGTATATATATATATATATATATATATATATATATATATATATATATATATATATATATATATATATATATATATATATATATATATATATATATAGTCTGATGATGTGAACAGATCCAGAGAAGACTTTCAAAGGAAAAGAATTCTCAAGCGTTTCCCTTGTTTGCACGTACTGGTTGATATGTGAGTGCATACAGATGTAAATACTGGACCTGGTGTCAGAAAAATGAGAGCTAGATCGACACACACACACACACACACACACACACACACACACACACACACACACACACACACACACACACACACACACACACAGAGCCAGAGAAAGAGAGCTCTTTTTTGTGTGTGTGACAGAGGATAGCCTGTATCTGTAGCGTGTGACACACAGTGCTCTCTCTGCAGCAGCCATGCCACAATTTAAGGACTTGTGCCAACGCACAGAATAGCCTGTCTGTTTCCTGGCTCTTACTGAACGTTGATTGTCAGCAGAGCTTCTTTGTGTGCATGTGTGTGTGTGTGTGATTTCTGAGCATCAGTCTTATGTTTTAAACTGACAGAAATGTGTGAAGGAGGGTGTAAAGAATCTACTCAAAGAACAGACTACCAGAATGTCACTTTAGTCAACAGCATGTGTTTATCTGATTTTTTTTCACAACATCACACTCACCTCATGCACATAGAAGTTCCCAGAGTCTTGTGAACACATGTACACACTCCACTTATGTTCTCACACACCAGCCAGCCTCCATTTCAACAAACATTTTCTCTGCTGAACATATTATGGTTTATTTGTTCAAGTGTCAATTTACACACTTGAACACATATATACACACATGCATGTACAAATACACATCCTCATCTCAGCTGTCATGTTTCTGGAGTGTTAGGTGGTGAAGAGCAGAGGTAGCTGCCTCACCTTTGACCTCCGTGGGTTCCCTAGAGGTCAGGACGATGGCAGACGCATAATATATCTCCCTGGGATTCCAATATTCAGACAGAGGGGAAAGACAAATGGATATGGGAAGGATTTGTGTGTTTGTAGAGGGTAAATGGTCCATAGAGGAGAGAAAAAGCAGATAAAGATTGAAAAAACATTTACATACAAGGAACAAAGTATAGAGTGAAGAATATAGCTGAGGGATGATAGCAGTTATGATGGATCTGATAAGAGTTCAGATCAACAGATGACAGATGACATGTCTGTTCACCACATCACACAGCACTTTAACTAATTTGTCCTCTCTGATGGTGAGCAGATAAAAAAAAAAACAGTCCCAACAATGTCTGATTATGATCGACTCAGCATGTGTCGATTAAACTGAGGTTTTATTGGATAGATAGATAGATAGATAGATAGATAGATAGATAGATAGATAGATAGATAGATAGATAGATAGATAGATAGATAGATAGATAGATAGATAGACTGATTGATTGATTGATTGATTGATTGATTGATTGATTCTAAGCCGATCAAAACTTCTAGTAGAGTATTTTCTTGCCCTGTCTTTTAATACTGTTTTTTCTAATGCACCATGACCATCACACATGTATCCTGAGCAGTGAAAGCAGTTTGATGAGATTAGAACGTTGTTGAGAGCGCAAAGCAAACATAAAACTTGTTCACCTGAAGGCAAATGTCTCCACCTGAAACATATGCATTATGTATTGTTGCACTTTTTTGCTTTATTGAATACTATCAATCATTCTATTAATTTGTCCGCTTAAGTCAATTGAGTGAGGAAAAACAGACACAGGAAAATAGAACATCAAGACAAGCTGACCAGTCTACTGATCCTGTGAGGCTGTACAGCAGTACTCATATGAGCATACTCACATTGGCTTTGTTTCCATATAGTTTTCAGGCAACTTCAAGGAAAATGTGGCAAATATAAATTAGGTGCATTTCCATCAGCTTGGTTGGAGGGAATAAACCAGGGTGTTCAGTTCCATCATAGAGGTGGAGGTTATATTACATATGGCTGTAATAAACAGAGTAGGCGAGGTGCAGTCTGGCAACACTTTGCACCTGATTTTTTTTTTTTTTTTTTTTTAAATCAGGAATAAATTTTGGCGTCCTTAACAAACCACATATGTTGCAACAACTGAATGTCTTTGAAAAAGATAGGGTTTTTTGTGCTAATGTTAACCCATAAAGACTCAAATAGCCAGTGGCAACCAAAATTATCACTGATCTGAAATGTTTAATAACTTCTGAACCACTAAACCTATTAATATGTTGAAATAATTGGTGTGAAATGCAGTTTGTTATCTTTTCATGGTCATCAGATGTGACCCATTTGGATGTTCAGAGGCTCCGTAGTGAATGTGGAAACACCGTCATCTTCTACAACATTGATTCACCAGTAAAACCAATAGAGTTGAATCACTGACAATGCATGGACACATTGGGTTTATGTTCAGTTAATATGGAAAAAGTCAGTTTTTCATTAGTTTTCTCTGTTTCTGATATAATAACCCTCAACTTTAATCTGAGCTTTTATGAACATCCATATGATCAGTAAATTAAATTTAGGAAAATACCTGATTTCCACTGAAAAAACACAAAATACAGAGGCTAGTATAATAATAAATGGTGATAAATAATTTCAGAAAGGTTGAATAAACAAAACTGACGCAAAACTAGCACTGGGGCTTTATGGGTTAATAGTTTCTTTCTATTATTGACAGTTTACCTATAAATCTCACCATCTCCTATATGTAAACAACCTAATTTTTGCTAATGAATACAATTCTGTCAAATATTGGCTACTACTGTATTGTCTGTTTGATTAATATTCTGAGATCCATATAGTTTTATAACAGCGATAGTTGTGTGTTGGCCTGATGCAGTAGTTGTAAGAGCTGAAGAACGTGCAAAACGTGTGCGATGATAGTGATCTGGTGTTTAAAATGGCTGTCACATGGAAGAGAACATACTTACTGGAGCTGCGGTTTTGTGTTTTTAATATCTGGGGTGGCTGAAGAAGAGATGAGAGAGGAGAAATGAAAACTGTTGGGAATTGGAGCGAGGAGACGTGCTATAAACAACAGAAATTGGACACATCATCGAGGGCAGCTGATACCACCCCCCCCTTGCATAGCCCACCCCTTCACCACAGTGAGCCCCCAGACATTCAGAGAAGGACTAAACAGGAATCCCCCATAGCCCCACGACAGACTGACTGACTCTGCATGGTCTACATCACACATACACACACTCTGAAACACCACACACGCACACACTCTGAAACACTTATATACAAAAGCAGGCATGCACATACACACGAGGATTCACACAGGGGCTTACAGACAGAACAGAAATAACCCATTATATCACTATGTTGCTCTATAGCTTTACCACATGTGGGTATTTAAAAGACGAAAAAAGCATCCCGAGCTTTTTTACTTTAATATATTTGATAGAATCATCTCATGTATTCTCTTTAACCTCCCCTGGTTTTGCTTCTTTTCTTACTTTTACTTTTCTTATACTTCTCTACTTCCGCTCTATGTTAATTTCTCTTTCACTCTCTGTCTCTCTCTCTTTCACACTAATATAGTACTTCATCCATGCAGTAGATTTCATATTGTCTAATTGACAGAAAGTGCAAATCAAAAGAAAGGTCAGGAGTTCCTCAGCCTCTAGTTCCTGACATCGTACCACCTCCCACAGCAGAGTTGAAGTGCTCCAGTTCCCCGTCAATGTTCAATGAAGCACCACAGCAGTGAGGAGGGGCTTTCTTCCACCCATTCCCCTCAACATTTACATGGTACTCACTATCAGGGTTTTTCCTGTATTGCAGAACACCCTCTGAGGTGACACACTGGGGACATGTATGGTCCTGATGTATATCACCATATGTACTTTCTGTGCATTCACACTCATGTTTGAACGGTAATGCTGAATGAGGCAAGAAACTGAAGAATTACCTCTAATCCTACAAAATGTATAAAGTCCTGAGTCTCTTCACAGGTGCTGAAGAGAAGTGGGAAAACACCTACTGGACTTTTCTAAGGGTATATTTCCAGGTTTAGGATTCAGCACATCAAGAGAATTTGATATGAAGGTACCAGAGCTGCCTAATAACTCAATGCACCCATGATAATTATGACTTCATGGCTACTATTGCAGATGTGTTTAATCTAAGTCCACCATAATCTGTGAAATAACATCTAACAGACCTTCAGACTATTTCCTAGAATAGCATATCTGCATTCCTACACCCAGATCGATGTATAATCTCAACATTTGTAAACCAAAATTATGTTCCACGTCAACATTTTTAGACACATTTATCTTTGTTACAGCCTGGTGGGAACAGAATAAGGCTATAATAACAACATGTCAATCAAGAACATGAGAACATCCAACCCTGACCAAAACTTTATAAAGTTTCACTCACATCTTTTTCTGACATACGGGATTTGGTTTGTTTTCTCAGCTCTCTGTTGGCAAACTTTTGTGTATCTGCCATCTAGTCCACCTGCTGTCTATTGAGGACAAGAAAAAAACTAGTAAATCCTCCAATGAGAAGTTTCATTCAGTTCAGTTTCTGTGAAAGCTGAGTTCAAAGTTTTAGTAAAGTCTATGTGCATTAGACATTATATCTTCCAGACATTCAACTTAATCTAATCTGAATATCTACCCAGTCTAATCTGAATATCCAATGTCAGTTTTGCTCAGTTGGCAGCATTACAGTAAATCATGTACTATCACTCTCTGAATCACGCCAATACATCCTTATCAGAGAATGATTCACATGATTCTGGTTTCACTCAGTACATTTGCTAAATTATCAGTGTTTTCATAAAGCACCATCAGCAACAATGAAATTGCTGTTTTGGGCTGATATTCAATAACTGGAAATGAAGATAAGATTAGAGTTTAAATAACAAAATGTAGAAACGTTGTACAGAAATGACTTGTGTTGGTGTTGAGGCAGTTTTTCTGGATCTTTAAACATGAAAGAATTGAAACTGAAGGCATTTTCTTAAGCTCAAACTATTGCTAAGTCTGTCTTCAATCACCGCCACAAGTGAAATGATGTGTTTTCCTGTAATTTCGAATTGACACTGACGTTCACTTCAGCATGAGGCCGTGGGCAGATTTGCTTTGTCACGGTGGCTTCTCAGGACACACGATCCCCTCTGCAGCATGCAGCCACTATTATTACCCCTGCTGGTTTCTGTATCAGGTCAAGCTTGCCGTCAAGAATGCTGTCTATTTCCAGTTGACCTGCCGTGACAGCTAGTTATGTGCCTGGGTTATGCGATTATGGCTGCCAGAATGGAAGAAGATGACGATGAGGAAGATGAGTGTGGGGTTTCCTGGGAAGCTCCCAGCCAGACATCTGCTGCCATCACTCCATCAACCTCCCACTCCTCCCTCCCACACTGCCATCGTCCTGTCTATCTATCTGCTATTTGCCCTCTTTTTGTCTCGGTGTCTCAGAGATGGCTCTTTGTGGCCAGCAGCAGCACTTCACTGAATAATTCAAAGAGCCAGCAGGGACAGACAGTGGATTAAGTCCCTGTTGAGGAGAGGGGGTGGAGGGGCCGTCGATAGAAGGATAAATAGGAGGGACGGGTTTTTTTTACCCGTTAGGCATGTGGTCGCCGTGGGGAAATTCATTTACGGGGTAGCAGAGTGGGCAGTCACAGAGGAAAGAGAAGGCAGTGAGCAAGCCAGCAATGCATCATGTGACCATCGGGAGATCCCTGGTCACCTGACTGACTGGAAATGCACCCTGTTGCCAGACAACGATTCCCAGAAATTACGTCCATGCCTTCTGTCCTTCTTGTTAATACAGATTATACAGCATCAGTGAGCTTGTTAGTGAAGTGATTTTTGCGATTTTGCACTAAATCATACAATAGCTGTACCCTTTTTGCATTAGAAAAATACTTTTAGACACATACTTAATTAAAAAAGAAAATAGACATAGACAGACTTTGTCATTCCAGATTTTACATCAAAAATTTAATTTCATTGCAGTTGGCTCAGCAGCAAGAAATAAACTAGGAGCTGTATGTACAGACTAGAATAAATATGAATATAAGAACTATGTGTGAAGTATAGAAAAACTATGGTTCTCTTAATAAAAATGTACTGTTACAGTTTACTGTAAACATGTAGGCATGTAGAGGGAAGGAGGCTCTTCAGATGCACCGACAGTAAACTGGCAAAAGAGAATTTATGTCAAAGAGCACAAAGTGTTGAGTTAGTGTGACTGATCACAGTCTAAACCAGGGTAATTCTCCTTGTGCTGCTGCTGGACTTTTGGCCCAGCTGTCTCACACCCACTCAGTCACGCACGAATGCACAATATCACACATCAAAACAGCTAGCGTGTCATTTACAATTACAGTATTTATAGTTCAGTAAGTACAGGGGGATTTGATCATTTGCTTTTGCTTAGAAAAACTGTTTCTCTTAATAATCTAATATGTAAATAAATGAAGTCTCTGAGCGGTGGATCATTGCCTGACCTGATGACATTCTGAGTTCATGATGAATTGTGCATTGTATACTGGTCTGTAGGCTGAGGCTGCTGTGGTGACTGACTAACTATTAGGTGGCTACATGTGGGCGTCAGATCAAGGAGGTTTGTAAAGCTGAAGTTCACATGTGTGTGTAGTAAAATTCACTAGTAGTTCAACTATAAGTCTGGTTTTTATTCTCATGTTTTGTCAAATCCCCCTCCTCAGAAGTAAGAAAAATTCCACTGATGCCAGTAATTGTTCATGTGCCTGTTGATGCGTAAGATGGATAACATGCAACTAACAGCAGCAAACAGCAGCAGGTTCTGCACCAAAGTCTGAAATGTCACAGGAGTTGGTAGTTTAATTATCACCTGTGAAAGGTGGGATCTTTCTGAAATGCAAAGACATTTTTCTACTGAAGTACAACAATGAGTAAGGCATTAGTAATATGTACTGGAAGGCTGCATTAAAATGAAATGTTCTCCTCATGTTGTTCCATCCTGAGACCTGAGTTTTGATCATACCCACAGTTCATACTGAGGCCGGTCAAGCTGCATTCAAAGGCCTCTGCATTCTGGGAGTGTGACTAAATAAACACATTGCAACCATAACTGCACAGTTCGTTGATGGACTTTATGGCCCTTCTCTGAGCGCAGAGCCTTCAGGCTTTGTGTGTGGGGGGGATGAAAAATGCACTAGGCATGAAAAGACGTGAAATACTTTCCATGCAAGCACGTCGGTTTGTGTTCCCTGGAGGACGTCCGCACGTTAGTTTATATGTCCTCGGTGGCTATCTGATGTTTGCTTTAGTTCCGGGTGGGTTGCACTTTGGGTTTGTGGGTCCGTTTAGCAGCTCCAGAAGAAGACCAACAGGTCAAACACTGTGAGGCTAACTTCTGTGTGTTTTTACACCAGAGCCATCATTGCTCTCACCTCACAAATGCTTCTGTAAAAGAATAAAAAAGGATAGAAAAAGTATCCTCTGCTTTCAAGTAAGTGTGGGAGAGGTCAATATGTTGAAGTCTTTGATGCTTACTGAAATACACGTAACCAGTGTTGGTTTCAGCGCACCCACTCTTGTTTCAGAGCATCAATAATAAAGAGTAGCAACACAGAGGCAGACCTTGAAAATGAACCACTGTGTGCCAGCCTCACTGAGTCTGTAATCAATCACACAGACATCTGATAGTGATTCTTTTTATTAAAATGCAGTATTTTTCAGCTTTCTTTCTCCTGCTCTCTTCTGTCTGTCTCTAATATAATTGAAGTGAGTTTCTCTTCTCCTATGTAACCCAATGCTTGTCCCACAGACACTAAAGTGTCGTTTGGGCCACAGCTTAAGTACTCTGTGTGCTCTGTGCTCTGCTCTAACTCTTACAGATCAGCAAAAGCCCAGATTAGCTAAATAAATAATTCAGTTTATTGCTTTAAATGCAGTTTGTGGTTATAAATCTTATTAGATTCTTTGGACTTCTGACCCTCTTTATTTCTCTGTTATTATCATCTGTAGTGGATGGCCAACATGAGGAGGTTTAAAGCTGTTCAATATATTTGTCAGTGCACACTATTAGTATGAATATTTAACAAGATTAACACACGTGTACATGGATCACCTTTCACTCTTTTGATCCGTATTTTTCTTTCTCATCACTGTTTATCATTCTATTTCAAGTATTATTTTCTGCATCAAATAAGGAGATGTATAATATATAATCGGATAAAGAGATATTTGTGTTTTATGTCTTCGATATCAGTGGCCTTGTGTAAAAATTTTCACATCAGAACAAATACTAAAACCAGGAGGAAATGCTCAAAAAACTAAGGCTGATATAAGGGATAACAAATATGATGGATGTCAATGTATGAAAGTGAATGAAGCTGTTGATAGACATCACTCATCAGTTATTGATCTTACAGATGGGGAGGTGATAGTGTTAGTGTGGCTGATTTTATAATAATAGGATAATCCTGCTTATGCGGTTGTAAGCACGTTATAGTGATAAAGCTTGTCCTGAAGTTGTCAGAGTGTTGTTGTTGATGTGTTTGTCTGTCGATCTGCCTGCTACGCTGGTGGGGGTTGAGATTAACCTGATGATCTCATGCTGTGGGTGATGCAGTCTTACGGCAGGTGAGTCATCACTTGATGCTGTGGGCCCTTTTACTGGAACAAAGACATGCTCAGATCATCTCTCCTGCAGCTTCATCAGCCACTGTACTTACTGCTGCATCATCTCCCTGTTCTCCCTCTGCCTTAGCCTCATCACACATTCGGCTTCATCCCATTCTCCGCCTTCACCTTTGACCCTCTCTACAAAGTCAGTCACTCTCTATTTGGTTTCCTGTCCTATCTCTTCACTCCTCTTTATTTTCATTTGTCTCATCTTGCTCTCATTTTCCTAATTCTGCAATAACAATACAAGATTCATTCAATATTTACCTAAATATAAATGCACTATTTTCATATTGACTTGAGTTCATAGATATACATACTGTTTAAAGGCAATACATACTGTTACTATTATAAATAGTGTCTACTTTTTTTAAAAAAAATTCTACTGAGCTCTATTCTTACATTTTTGTAAAATTTTATATTCTATTTTCTGATCTTATTTTTTGTTTGTAATTTTATATTCACTCCATTTTTGTTTTATGAAGTGTTAGTGTTTTATTAATATTGTTGCACTGACTGGGGTAGCACTCCTAATTCCATTGTACAAACAATGACAATTAAGGCTATTCTATTCTATTCTATTCTATTCTATTCTATTCTATTCTATTCTATTCTATTCTATTCTATTGGGTACTATTATTTAACATCTTAAATAGTTGGGTTTTTTGTTTGGTAATGCTTTATATAAACACAAGTTGTGCAACTCTGATGTAAGACTTGCATTAGTCTCATGTAAGAGCTGACCTGACTTGTATCTTATGAATCCAATAGAAAAGTCCAAGTGATGACGTAATGGCTTTTAACCCTTGAAGACCAAGAGCTTTTTTTGTGCCAACTTGTATATGAATTTTTCTCTACATCTAACCTTTCCTAAGTGATTTATCACAACTTATTATTTTATCCTCTACATTTTCTGTAGGTCTAGAACAGGGATCGGCAACCTGCGGCTCCGGAGCCGCATGCGGCTCTTCAGACTCCTTGTAGAGGCTCCCTTAACTGCGGTCAAGCCAGCCGCAATTCTCCTCTGCATGGTCAAGCCAGCCGCTAGCATTTTTCTTGTGTGCTACTCATTCGGCAATTACGGTAGATTAGCTGCATGGTGCGAATGCGCCTTCCAGACAACAAAAGTAAGGGCTCATTTATGCTGTACGTTAAAGACACAGACGGATACGGACGAAGGGTTCTGTCCGTCCTTTGTATATTACTCACGTAATTCTGTCCATTTTCCAGGAGCTTGCGGATGTGAACCCAGACGGAGAACATGGAGCAGTACAACTGGGAACTGTGGAGGAAGTGTTGAGTTTCGAAGAGAATAATTTCCATAAAGAGCGATACTTTTCATAGAGCGACTGTATGAGTACGAGTACTGTGTACTTTTGGGGTAATCCTACAACAGATTCCCTTCCAAGCTACAAAAGAGTTTTTTCGTCTGAAATAGGCTTTAAGACTAAATTCAATGATGAACAAAATTATTATTCCAATAAGTACCTCATGAATTTGGTATTTTTGGTATTAGTACTTCATATACTATTAGCACAAATACTATGAAATACTTTTACTGTGTACTTTTAGAGTAATCATACTCCAGAATCCATTGCCCACAGCACTTCTGTTTGTTGTATTCAGTGGTTGTAACGATAAAATGTAAAAAAAAAAAAAAGATTAAAACTTTTAAAAGTTTAGAAGCTCTGTTATTTTTTTGTGGCTCCAGACTATTTTTTTTGGCAGAAGAGGGGGCAAAATGGCTCTTTTGATAATAAAGGTTGCAGACCCCTGGTCTAGAACTTCAGTAGTACTTCAGAAGAAAACACAGACCAATGTGTCAGGGTCATCAGGAAATACATAACCAGGTGTAATTAAATAAATTATAAAACATGAAACCAATCCTGTATATCCATGTAGTGACTGACCAATAGGGTAACTGCAAAGATGGGCTGGGCATAAGACTAGGCGGCTCCGGGCCAAACTACCATATTTTCAAGGGGAGACAAGGGGAGTGTCCAGTTAAAAGAGGGTTTACATCATATTACGATGGCAAACATAAAAAGTAAAAGTAGAGTAGAAATCCTCTGCATTTTCAGCAAAAAGCAAGTATTTTCCTATATTCCTATATTATTCTTATGTTATTTCCTATATAACTGACCACATAGACAGCCATAACAGCTCAGAGTAACTTCACAGCTTATTATGTCAGAACAGAGAAAACTGAGAAAGTCACTTTTTCAGCAAAATATCTCATTAGAGCGAGCATAAAAACCAGTATGTAAGACTGCTGCCATTGATCAAACTCCATGAGTTTTACTGGTGAATCACTGTTGTAGAAGATGATGGTGTTTCCATGTTCACTACAGAGCCTCTGAACGTCCAAATGGATCAAATTTGATGACCATGAAAAGATGAGAATCTGCATTTTACCATAATTATTAAAATGTACCAATGGTGGATTTACTGACAGGTGTCGCATACAATTTGTACACCAGTATTATTTTTGTCCTTCCTGTGTTTTTGCACATGCACACTACATGGGTAAATGTGGTAAAGCTTGCTGGTTTTACCCCCATATTATTTTTACCCTCAATAACTATGTAGTTTTGAATATCCAAATAAAGTGAAATTTACTATAGTAGTTACAATAGTACTAGCAGTAGTAGTAGTGTAGTAGCAGCAATTGCTACTACTGCGATGACAACAGTAAACCAGACAGAAACCCATATAAACCAGCTCAATAACAGTAAACTAAATAGAAACATATAGCCTATAAACCAGCTCAACAACAAATAACCAGATAGAAACATACAAACTAGGTGTGCAGCAAATAACCATGTAACACTTAAGATAAGATCAAGATAAAGATCAATATAAAATAGGATAGGATAAGATAATCCCTTATCATAGGTTGCAATCTTACAACAGCAATTTTACATTTTGTAAACCATCTCAGGCTCAGCAGCGCCCCCGCAAAGTTGTTGCAGGGTGTGGGGACGACAGGAGTCTCACCAGGAGGTGAGGGGGGGTTCTAACTGCTGAGCTATATAAACCTACCCCCCCACCAGTGGGAATGGGGTGGGGTGGTTCAAGATGACGTGAGGGCCGTTTGGTCAAAAAAGGTTGAGAAACACTGCTGTAGCTAGTATCAAACGTTTTTTATCTTATAAAAGGTGACATACCTGTAAAATTGGATCTCTTCTCTGCATTGCCTTTTCTTTGCTTCCAAAATTGCGCACCTGAGGGCTTAGCTGGACTGTTCATCGTAATAAACATGTACCTGGATGCTCTGCTACAGAACACCTAGCTAATGGCGTCAGTCAGATCTGATACTTGTCTGACGCAATCAAACACGTCATGTGACTGAGCCCCGCGCTCAGCAGGTCGGGGAGAGGTCACTTGGGGAGAAACTGAGGGGGCGGTTGTTGTTGTTTTTTTTTTTAAATTTACTTTACTTATTTTTTTTATTTTACTCATTTCTTTATTGTTCAGACAGAACATGACAAATTATTCCTTTCCCTTTTTTTTTTTTCCTTCCAGCTGTGCGCCCTCCAGCAGATGGAGCCGTAGGCGGCCGCCTATATGGCCTATGCCACAGACTGGCCCTGGTGTTACCTGTTGATTATCTTGGTATTTTTGGAGATGTGATGTTTACATCTAAGTTTCAGGGTTAGTTAAGATTAAAGTGTATATTGTGTTGTGAAATATGATCATAATGCATAGTACGTTCTGTAAACAAAGCAAGCAGTCCACACATGTATATAGTGCCCCCCCTCCATTTTATATCCTTCATTTAACCAGGTTAAACAGCCTCACTGAGACTGCAAATCTCTTTTTCAAGAGTGACCTGGCCAAGAAAATTTCTTCTGGATGCGCCACTGCGTACTGATTGGATTAGTGGTTCACAAACTTATTATACATTTTCGATCAGTTAATGGTTTCACTCTTTGTCTCCTGTTTTGGTCTTTGAGGCTGAAACACAAAGAAAAAGATCATCATGATTACAACCAAAAATCTGCATCCTCATTCATTCCTGTTAGAATGAATTCACCTGCTAAACATTAAATACAGTACAAAGCAATCTCACTGATATCTCTGTGGGCCTTTTTACTTTCTCCTTCTGTGTCCTTTTCCTGTGTCACCCTGCCATCTATTTGCATTTCTACTGCTCCTTGTTTTATTCCCTCCATCATGCAGCAGTAAACACAAGAGCTATAGAGAGCGCTGGTTTGTTTTTTTAATTAGGTAAATGGACTGGAGTCTGCTGTACCAGACAGAGAAATCACTCTCTGGACTCCAGCACTGTCATAACGATTTCTTAAATTAATGACTTCAACTAAATGTTATTAAGCTCTTGTTGTGCAGTGAATTATGCATACTCATAAGCTGATGTTTTGTTTTGGGTTCCTTTGGACTGCTGTGAGGGTTTGTTATACCTACAAGGTGAACACTGCATACTTTCCAAAGACCAAAGTCGACATTATGCCAAAGCAGAATTCAGCCTCAGACTTCAGCCTTACCTACTCCTGACAGGCTGCAATCGGACTCTCCCACAGCCATTAAAGGTGAGGTCTGGCGGGGTTGAGCGGGGGGAGAAGTGGCGCGGCCCATCTTTCCAGGGAGGATCCCGTCAGACACAACAACAAACATGTGCACAGACAGAGGGATATTATCTGTTGTTATTATTGGAGATAATTATGTCAGATAATTATATCTAATAGGTATGTTGTGTCTTTCAGCCACTCCAGTGTCAATATTATTTTAATTTCTGTAGCGCCATGGGAAATAGCTGTGGATCGGGTAAAGAGGGGGACTTTAAGGGTCCGCAGCAGAAATCCATACTGATGTACAGAGAGCATTTGTAATTTCCAAGGTGTTCAAGAAAATTTCAATTGACTCTGAACTTTTTAAACATGCAAATCAAGCAAAAACACATCAAGTACAAGGTGATGAAAACAGGCAAAAATAGAACCAATGTCCCTGTATCTCACCAACATGTTCTACCAAGAATCAATACCAACTTGAATTTGCGAGGTTGTCAGGTTCTGTCGCTATGAGTTCTGTGGTCTTAGTGTAGGAGATCAGTCTCCAAATAGAAGTGGGTGGTACTTTCACTGGAGGAGAACTCAACTAATTAAATAAAAGTCCATATGTAACTTCCTATCAGTGATCAATAGTAACTATTGAAATCTCTAACCCTTTCCATTTTATAAACCATTAAAATATCGCCCATTTTAAGTAAAGGGGCATTTTTAATAGTTCAAAAATTTGTAAAAATGTAAATAAATAAATAAATAAATAGATAGATATCTTAAAACTATGAACAAACTTTGTAGACATAGAAGCTACATAAAAACATTTAAATAAGTCCCATTTGGTAGTTTCGAAGATGAAGATTGTTGAAATGTAGACATTGGTGACCTTGAGTTTGAGCTTTCAAGGTCACTCAAGGTCAAAGGTCACGGTACCAAATGAAAGTCCATATATAAGGCAAGGCAAGGCAGGCTTATTCATATAGCACATTTCATGTACAAGACAATTCAAAGTGCTTTATATAACACATTAAAAGCATTACAGCAGGGAAGTAATAAAAAGTATAGGCATGAGAAAAACAAACAAACAAACAAAAAAAAACAAAATATGAATAAATAACAGAAACAGACAAATAGATAAAACAGATAAGCAGATTACACAGAGAAAAACTTTAAACTTAAAAGAAACAGTGCAGATCTGAACTGATTAATAAAAACTCTATTCAAATACAGCTGAGAACAGGTGGGTCTTTAATCTGGATTTAAATAAAGTGTAAGTAAGAGTGTTTCAGCTGATCTGAGGCTTTCTGGGAGTTTGTTCCTGACACGTGGAGCATAAAAGCTGAATGCAGCTATATAACTTCCTATCAGTGCTCAATAGTAACTATATCAATATCTGTAACCATTTCCATGTAATAAACCATCAAAATATGGACCAGTAAAAGCTAAGGTAAATTTTTAATATTTCAAAAATTCATCAAAAATTCAAAAATCAAAGTATCTCAAAACTGTAAACACCCTTTGTAGACATTGTCCAAAGGAAGTTACATATAAAATTTTAAATGAATCTGACCAGTAGTTTTGTCAGAGAAGATTTTTGAAGAAATTGCTAATGAAGACGACGACAAAGACAAAGATGAAGACGAAGACGACAATAGCTGATGGTCCATCAGCTTGTGAGATAAAAAACCCAGTGCACCTACTGGCCGTAAAAGCATATATATATGTCTTGGTCACATAATCCTGCTCAGATTTTCTGTGAGTCTACAGGTTTAAGTCGACTGTAATATTGAAAGGTTTTTCTTAAATACACACGGTCCAATATTCCTTGTTTCCATATTGCTCAAGAGCTTTTCTGACTTTTGAGTAATTATTTCATTCACAGAGGGCTTTTGTGTGCTGCAGGTGTTGAGGTATACAAGACTGTGCTAAGGAGAGCTCCAGTCCAATGGGCCCCCTGAGGCCCCCGAGACCTGGTCCAAGAGAAAGACCAGAAGCTGTTTTAAAAGTCCTTTACTGTTGTTTTGTATGGAACACAACTTCAAACACTGTACGTCACAGCGCACAGCCACAGGCACACTGAATGGGTCTCACTTGTTTTATGACACAAACTTAACCACAAAGCTCAGGCCTCTTTCTCCGACTGTCAAAAATAAAACCGTAAGGATGAGTTAATTGTGTATCATATGTGTTTTGTATGGTTTTGACTTTGTGTGACTGCTATTTGGGCCAGGTCTTCCTCGCAAAAGAGATTTCTAAACTCAATAGGACTCCCTGATTAAATTATGGTAAAAATAAATAAATAAAAATAAAATAAATAAATGTATGAGGAGAAACAGACAAGATATGGACTGGATGAACTAGTTGGAGGTGTGTTGTGTTGGATGTTGTACAGTATGTATGTGTTTGTTAGTCTGTTGGATTAAAGTTGTTATAGGAGTAAAATTAGGAACAATATGATGTAAAAGAGGAGTATGGACCAATTTGAACTGTATATAGAATCACCAAATATACATGTCCTTATGTGTAATTTGGAATATGCTGGAATAAAATATTCTTATCTCTTCTTATGAAATTTTTGTCACAATCTGATTTATTCTTGATAGATAAAGTGTAACTGGGACTCAGTATATTGTGACTGCATCTCATCCATCTCACGATCAATCTCCTCAACGTCTTGTAAAAGCCGCTGTCTTTTTTTGAGGTTTGGCTCCCAGCCTACGCAAATGTCTTTGCAATGAATGTCTGTCGTCTTTCTCTTGCAGATTGTGTGGTTTTAATCGCAATGTAGTAAACCATGAGAAATGACAGAACAACTTGGGCGTCCTCCATCCTTGGCGTATTGTGTCGCACAAATACTATTGCATCCGTGTTGGTCGCCTTTTATAGCGTCATTGTGCTTTTTGGGCCTTAAGCTTCTTCTTACCTTCACCTACTGGACTGGAGGTGTAGTGCAGTTTGTTTTACCGCCCCCGTACATTGTCAGCTTTATTTGAATATATTACCCTGAACTTTGGTGTTCAATGGAAATGCAAAGCACACAGATTACCAGGAGTTCTTTTACCCAAATAAGTTCCTGGTAATAAAAGTTCCTGGTATTTTGGTGGAAAAGGGCCTTATGTAATCATCACACCAGGTCAAAGGTGAACACTGATGTGTATAAATAGGAATAAAAAGAAGAATCCAATTTTATGGGCAATGTATTATTATTATCATTATTATTATTATTATTGGACTATAAAAAGGGAGCATTTTATATCATGGCTGTTGCTGAAGTCTCTTATGTCCAAAACGGTTAATTCGATGTATATTCAAAATAAATGAATGGAGTTAAGAGATGTAGTTACAAGCCATTTTCAACACTTTTCATTGATTAAATATTTCTAAAACTGCCAGGCTAATGTGAAAACTGACCAATAGAATCGTTTTATGACAAAAAAACAAAACAAAAGAAAAGACTCAAAATGGACTTATAAGGTTTCTGCCCAAAAAAGATTATATTGTATTTGCACAAAGATTAGAAGAATATTTCTCATATGACATCAAGTATTTGACAGTGACTGTTGGAATGAGCAGAGTTTGTGATCTTATCTTGGTTTCCGTTTCGTTTCGAAGAATATAGTTTTAGGAAAAGTAAACCTTCTGGGTATATATTGTGCTATATATACTATAGCTTAAAGTGGATGATATACAATACACTATGTAATATTAGACTATACACTAAATAGGTCCAGTCAACAGGTAGAGCAGCAGAGCACAGAGTTCCCAGAATGGCTTGTGTTAGCGTCTCTAAAGCCCCTGGAGCCACAACACTGACCTTTCCTGTTATGGAAATGTACTGCTGGCTGTTCTAGGCCCACAGCCACAAGCTGCTTGTTTCAATGGCCACACAGGCCCCCTTCTGCTGCCTGTCTCTTTCCTGAAAACTGCTTTTACTGTTTGTACTGCTGTGTGAACGCACGTTTGCGAAGCATTGTTTCACAGAATGGGCACACAGTGAACTCTTTTTATGTGAACGTCTTTATTTTGGCAACCTGATCCTCTACTGTTCACTACAGTTCTGAGGAAATTCACTGTAACATCTCATAATTCACAATAATGTGTGTTTCTATCTGTGTATGGGTTGGATGTAAACCAGCTGAAGTGAGACTTAAAAACAAAAAAAAATCCAAGTGTGTAGAGTCCAGTCGTTTCAGCTGCTCGCAGAGCCTCTCTCCTGTCAGTCACTGTGATTTGGGGCTAAACCAGGGCAAATGAAGTGACATGTTTTGCTTTGCAATGAAAACAGAGCTGTGTTAATACTTGCATTTGGAGCTGCAGCGTTGGAGCGGGGGCTCTTGCTGCTCACGGGGGTCAGCTGTGACGTTGCGCTGCACCCTGTCCGCCATCATCTGGAGTTTCCATGTGTGATGTGATTAGAAAGCAATTTACTCCTCGACAATATGACCCAAGAATAACAACTGCTTTATTAAAACAAAACAAATTACTCAATTTAGCCCAAAAGACTCCAAACCGAACGGTTTAACAGCATGAATACATCACATGGATGGATTATTATAAACAAATAGAAGTTATAGGTGTGAATCAGAGCACAGAGGCTGAACAGACACACACACTTTTTTATCCTGACGTATGGAGCCACTCCGCCAAAAGCCCTAGTGCTTTAGTTTGACCTACAATCTGGACTGAAAGGCTCCACTGAACATGACTGGATTATCAGATATACTGTAAATACAGAGCAGCTAATCCACTTTGGATGTAGTTTCTATTACATATTGTACTCAATAGCACATTTCTTTTTTCTTCTTTGTCTTTTGTGATAAAAAAAAAAAAAAAGAAAAGAAAAGAAAAAGCATTGGATAAAATCAAGTACAATAAAAAGTGTATAAACACATTCTTTTTTTGCTGAAAGAAAAGAAAAACACTATATACACATAAACTCTACATAGATAAAAACAGAGGTATCTAAAATCTCCTTATATTCAATAACAGTACAGCATGAAACATGAAAATTAAATTAAATTAAATTAAATTATGAGTTTTTATTTTTTTGTAGTCTTTTGGCTTATTTACATTTGTATTGATTAGACCTGAATGGGGTAGAATTGAAGAATGCGTGACCTATAATGTAATGATGTAATGTGATTTTGATTCATGTTGTACTATTCACTGTCATTTTTATTAACTTTTCATGTTTTTTTTAAATTACCATTATTAATTGCTTTGCTACTAGTCTACACCTTGCTTATCATTCCCTTTTTTAACCCTTTCCTTCTTCCATTATTCTGAACTCACAGAGCCTCTGCTGTTGCAGAAGGAGGCTTCGTCATCTGGAAAGTATAATATTGTCCCTGTATATTTCAGATTGTTTAGAAATGAAACAGATTGTGTAAAAAAAATTACACTGTGCTGGGTTACATAAAAAACAAGCTACCTTGTAAAATAAATATTTTTGGATTGATGTGGATGGAGTGTCAGAGAATTAGAGAGATCTATGGCAGTTTTTCCAACATGTTCTGTATAAATAGGAGACTTAACAATTTTGGCTGAAGAGGTTTGGTCATAACAAAGTACCCCGAAGCAGGAAGATTAAACAACGTGACGAATACAAAGATCAGTCCCTCAGTGCAAGTAAAAATAGTTTAACCATCTTGCCAGCTGGAATTAGCATTAAATTTGACTTGAAATATCCTAGAAATGCCATGCGGCTTAGCTTGCTTAGCGTACAGTGACGTGTCCCATTGTGGAGGTGTTTGTCCTACTGCAAACCCCCAGAGAATGGTAATCGCCTTGCAGGCATCTATGGGACGTTAGCATAGCATAGTATTAGACCAAGTATTAGACTAGTCAGCTCTAAGCCTGGATTGTTTATGATTTGTCGGAGAAACTAAGTGCAGCATGATAATCACTAAGCTGCTGGGATGCCCTTTCCATTTTGGCATTTTGTACGGTTTAGGATGCTGCTGCTTCACAATGAGGCCTTTTCATACAATTGTTACACCAGTTTAGCTCAGATGAATGTGTGTCCTATTCAGAAATCTGTTTGCAGTTTCCCTGATGGGATTCAACACTAATCTAAGAAACTGATTTTCAGAGTTGCCACTTCCAGATCCCAACAGCTTCCAGGTGTTTTCAGATGAGTCCGTAAATGACCAGGCATGGCTGCGGTTTTAAGAGGAAACAAAAGATCTAGCAGTGTTATCTCCCCTCTCTACAGTGTTTCTGTCTGTTGAGCAGGGATACCCCCTCACTGTCTATATTTATCCGCCGTTAAAGCCGGTAAAGCTCTGTAAAACACAGAAACAACAGTGCTTTTGTCGCGTTCCTCAGTGTTCGATGAAGAGCTGTTTCTCACTTCCATATGCAAAATCAGACTTGTTCTTCTCTTTTCTGTACGGTTCATTAGACATTTGCTCTCTGTTTGCCTCTTGTTTCTTTTTTCTTCACTCTTCCTTCCTTAAAAGTGCACTTACCCTAATCAGCTTTAGACATCCCCTCTGCCTCCTTGTCTCTTTGTCTGACTGTGATGTGTTTTTGGTATTTTTTGTGTACACTGTGTGTAAAGCAGTGAAGGAAAAGTGAAACAAAAGCCATTCACACAACCTCACTTGAAGTATTAGTCATGTTTATTGTTTTGTAATGATGGTTATCTTTCATTTATTTAATTAGCTTTTCTCATCTTATAGACAAGACTTACAATAATAATTCAATAATCTGATTTACATGTATAAAGTAAAAAAAAAACAACATTGTTGTAATTTTCATACATAAAGCTTAAGGGAAAAAAACACAATTTTGAGTAAATCTACTACAATTTTCAGGATTCTGGCTGTGAGATATAAATGGCAGCTTTGTTTACTTCCTGTTTCTATTACTTTTTTACTGTTTCAAGCCTATTGAAATATTTCAACTTTACTTTTTGTGATTTTGCCCCATATACAATATATGAGGTTTAGTTCTGAGCAGTGCAGATTCAGCTCTGACAACAATGCTATCAACATCTTTAACCCTATTTTTGGTCATTTCCGCACAAATTACAAGACAGTGACAGCAACAGTTACAGTGAGTCAACAATCTCAGGTCCAGTGT